>NC_056736.1:313554264-313576764 GCF_019279795.1 Protopterus annectens | reverse complement strand
TGCCTGGGTCTATATGGGTGGAGCATCAGGAATAAAGAAGAAGAAGCCATTCTAGATTTCTGTTTGGCAAATGGCTTTTTTGTAGCCAACACATGGTTCAGAAAGAGACACAGTCACAAGATCACATACAAGTGTGGCCATCATGTAACTAAGGTAGACTTGCTCCTAGTAAGGAAAGGGCAATGGGGTGGAATCAGTGATTGCAAAGTTATCCCAGTGAAGCAGTCAGCGCACAGCATAAAGCATCCCCAGTGAAACAGTCAGCCCACAGCATAAAGCAATGGTTGCCACAATCAGCTGCAATCAGTAGCCAGTGAAGGATCTAAGATCAACAGAGACCAGGCTGAAGACTTGGAAGTTGTCTGGCGGAAAAGTATGACAGTTCAAGGAATTACTCAGGACTCTAGCACCCCAAGAAGAGGAGGAAATACGTGGAGTTGAAGAAGAATGGCATCACTTCAAAACAGCATGCGCGAGGAGTGAGGACTACAGAACTGATACATGACCGAGCCAGGTATGGAAATAAGGTACATAAGGAAAGCTGGTGGTGGAAGTCCAGGAAGTCATCAAAAAAAAGAAGGAGTGCAGGAAAAAGTGGGAGATCAAAAAGACCGATCAGGCTAGGAAGGAATACTGGTTGTCTAACAAAGAAGCTAAGAAAGGAGTTTCAATAGCAAGGAAGAGAGCATCAGAGGCACTCTACCAGCTTCTGCAAAGTGACTCAGTAGGTGGCACAAAGAAACTGTATCAGGTTGCAAGGTAAAGACAGAAAGATAAAGAAAATAGTCAGACACCCATCATAAGGGATACCAGCAGCAACCTGCTCTCTAGTCCACAGGACATCAGAGGCAGATGGGAAGAGTATTTCCAGCAGCTTCTGAATGAATAAAACCCCATAGAAGCTGTACTTCCCCAGAAACAACCTATGATGAGAGGAGAAGAAGAGTGGCCCACCCTAGAAGAAGTAAGAATAGTACTAAGGAAAATGAAGTTATGGAAAGCAGCAGGCTCAGATGAAGTCACAGCAGATATGATAAAGATGCTGGTTGAGATAGGGGAGAAATGGCTCCTGAGGGTACTCATAGCAGTGTTGAGAGAAAGGCATATCCCAGATGACTTGAGAATAAGCATACCCATGCCAGTGTACAAGAATAAAGGAGACATCCACAACTGTGGGCAGTACAGAGACATCAAACTCCTATCAATTGCTGAATGTTCTGGAGAGGGTGATTGATAAATGGGTACGCAGAGTAGTAGAATGTAAGATGGGAGATAAGCAGTTCAGATTCAGAACAGGATGCAGCACAACTGACCCGATGTTTGCAGTGAGACAGTTGAGAAGAAGCTAGAGATGAGTAAAGAGTTCAACTGGGCATTCCTAGACTTGGAGAAAGTATATGACAAGGTCACAAGAAAGCTGATTTGAGCAGTACTCCGATGGTTTGAAGTAGAAACATTGTCAAAATTATTGCAGGCTATGCACAAATGACTCAGGTAAAAACAGTGCTTGGTCTAACAGAGGGGTTCCCAGGTGGGAGTGGGTGTGCCAAGGGTTCAGCTCTGAGCCCACTGCTGTTCACACTGGTGATGGACTACATTAGCAAACAGGTCAGAGGGGACAAATCAACAAAGTTGCCATATGCAGATGATGTGGCATTACAGGCAGACTCTGAGCAAGAACTTCAGCAAAGGATAATGCAATGGAATGCAAAACTGAAGGCACATGGGATGAAACTAAGCACAAATAAGACAGTGGTAATGGCAGCAAATTTGGGAAATCAGAAGAAGCTGAGAATTGCTATAGAAGGAAAGATAGTGGAACAGGTAAATAGTTTCAAGTATCTGGGAGGGGTGGTTGAACAGAAGGGAAGTCTGAATGAAGAGGGCAAAGCTAGAATCAGAGGGGCTGCAACCAACTAGCATAGAGTGTCAGGTGTAGTCTATGACAGAAGAATGCCAAAGAAGCTGAAAAGTACGGTGTATAAGTCAGTGGTGTGACCAGTGCTACTGTATGGTACAGAAACCTGGACAATAAAGGCAGAGCAAATGAAGAAACTAGAGGTGATGGAAATGAAGTGCCTGAGAAAGGTGGTAGGATGCACAATGTGAGACAGACGAAGAAAAGAGAACATAAGTGCAGAAGCCAAAGTAGCTCCAGTTGCAGAAAAGATCAAAGAAAACAGATTACATTTGTTTGGACACGTGCAGAAAAGCAGAAGCCAATCTGGTGAAGAAGATTTGGGACAGATAGGATGAAGGTAAGAGGAAATGAGGACGTCAAGTAAAGAGGTAGATAAGTGTATGTAAGAAGATCTGCAACTGTCAGGCATGAGTGTCAAAAAGGGCAGGAGTGTGACATTGAATTGAGAGAGATGGTGACAGTTAACATGATACGCTGACCCCATGTAGAAAATGGGAAAAGGGGGCTGATGATGATTCAGAGAGGAGTGAAACAGTGATTGGTTTGAGACTGCTACCTCCCAGAGAAAGAGTGGTATATATTTTTCATTGCATGGCACAATTTTTTTTTCATTTGACCAAGGTACAGCATCCACATACTGAGAATAACATAGTTAGAGAGATGTAAGGGGAACCCACACAGGCAGTGCAAGGACACTTGTTCTCTACAAATCATTTAAATATTTTATTAATGTCTTAACTGCTTTACTAATTGTGCCTATAGAAGCACAAATACCTGTGTTTGGCAATTAGTGTTCTTAAGCTGACAGCTACAAGGAGCTGCTACTGAGCAACTTGGAACAAACTTAGTAACACTAAGGAGAAATATTAGTCACATTGAACAGAAAAGTAAAAGTCAGATAATTTAAACAGTTTGAAGTTTCTTTGAATGGTCATGTCCTCAAAATATAGCAAAAACAAATAAATACATAAACAATTAAATGGCCAGATCAAGAAATCCTATAAGCCAAGGTAGGTCACTCAACCTGTGGATGAAGATTAAACTCTCAAGTTGGTGTGACCTCAGAGTTTGTATATGTTAGTTTTGTTTTGTGGGGGGCTTGGCCCTTACATTGGGGATGCAGTGATTTGCCCACTGCAACAAATACTTAAAACGTGTGTTTTTTGGCTTTTGTTTTTGGCAAATGCAGTTCAGGATGACCCATTTTCAAATCTTGCTTATCTATTAGAGAGTGCTCTCATTACTTATAACATTGAAAAACTAATAACCCTATACTAGCAAATTAGGGATGACATCAATTATTTTCTAATGTGTTCTTCTAAAAATTAACTTACAACATAAATAAATTACTTTTATATTCCCACAATATAGGATTCTGCCCATGAAATAACCTGTTAAAACAGTACTTGTCTTAATCTGTATATTTCACATGCAAAAATAAAATGAAAAATCTGTGTAAACAAAACATTAAAACTTTCTTGTGTGTCCTAAAACCTGGAGTTTCAATGCCATTATTTGGAAAAAATATGATGCATAGTGCAATACAAGACAATCTAAACTAGGGGACACCAGTAACAAGAAGGGGGGAGTTTAGTAATTTCAGTCACCCTTTAAACATTTTACCACCCTTTACAATGCACATATTATCAAGTCATAAATGTGAATAATGGCTAAACAGAATAAAACAATAACTGAATTGGAAGAAGAATCCTTTAATATGCATGTACACTTTCATATCATCATATTCATTGAATCAGTTTTATTATAAATAGCAAAGCTATGTTTATGATGATCATAGTCAAGCTTGTAAAACAAGATCACAGCATGAAACGGTGTACCAAATCAAAGAGAAGTGGAAAAAGGAGCCACTTACATATTATCCAGCCAAAATGAACAAGAGTCAGAAAAACAGCTCAGCCTTGTAAAAACTCACATTTTTCCAGAAGAAAGGAGAAGAAAAGTCACAGTGTTGTTTGGTGAAAGTTATCAATAGCAGTAAGAGAGGCAGTCCAATTGTCCCTGTCTTTTACCCTGATTCACGTGACCAGCACCTACTATCTTATCTTTAATCACAAACTTTCATTAGACTGAAAATTTCTCAGTGAATACTGATTTATACATAAAATAAGTCATATAATACTGTGTTCTCGTGATTACTACCCTAACATGTTTTTTATAGTCTTTTACTATTTCCCACATCTGAAATAAACTTTGATTACTTCAAGTGTGAACTATGCATTTAAAGTTTTATTTTTATTAAACAGAAATTCCTATGGGTTCTGGGTGGCCACGGTGGTGCAGCAGTTAGCGTTGCCACCTCACAGCAAGAGGTTGTCTGGTTCGATCCTCGGCTGGGGTGCCTTCTGTGTGGAGTCTGCATGTCCTCCCTGTGGTCGCGTGGGTTTCCTACAGGTGCTCCGGTTTCCTCCCACATCCCAAAGACATGCTGTAGGTGGATTGGACACACTAAATTGGCTCTAGGTGTATGTGTGTGTGTGTGTGTGTGTATGTGTGTGTGCGTGTGTGTGCGTGTGTACGTGTGTGCGTGTGTGCGTGTGTGTGTGTGTGTGTGTGTGTGTGTGTGTGTGTGTGTGTGTGTGTGTGTGTGTGTGTGTGTGTGTGTGTGTGTGTGTGTGTGTGTTTGCCTTCTGTGGAAGGTTGGGTGCTGGGCTGGTGACTCGACACCGTAAAACTCCACTGCCAATCATGAGCAGACAGGTGATCCGTTGTGGCTACCCCTAACTGGGAAAAGCCGAAAGAAGAAGAGAATTCCTATGGGTTCTCCATTAGTAATCTGAGCAAGCCTAAGGTTATATCTTAATAATCATAACCTGACATAAAGCATCCATAGTGTCCACAGTGAAAAAATATCTCACTATACAACCTTCCATAGACATTGTCTTTCCATCCCTTGTCTTCTGTGTAATATTGTGAAGGAGAAGTGTATCTGTTTGATCAAATACTTGTCTAAGAGTGAGTGGACATTCAAGACTTCTTCCATAAAATTAATTAATCTGTCTTGCCTACCAAGTCTCTCCTCCTATATCTACTCTTGTGAAACTTGAAAAGCTTTTGCATAAATTGTCCATGACAATCATCTGTCTTTTGATCATAAGCCTCTTACTCATCTGAGCCTAACTTTTATGAATATCTTTCATTTGCAGAATGATTTTTAAGGCAAGATGTTCTGTTGGCATACCATATTGCAAATTTGGAATTCATTTATGCATTCAGTCTGAAAGTTATGAAGCTAGGAGTAAAGATCATTGCATTCTAGTCTATCCACAGCCTATGGCAACCATTTCCTGCATCACCAAATTGCTTCATTATCATCAGTGTCAGTTAATGTTAATTTTCTTTAAACACTAATTGTGAGGGGAAATTTTTTTTTGCACTTCCATTGTCAGTGTATGCCTTCAAATTTTTACTTTTCTATTTTTTTTCTTTTCCAGGATTACTGTTCTATGCCAGGAGGCAAGAACAGTCTAAGAACTGTAACGATTGTATGAAACTGTAAGATGATATAATGAAGCTGGAAGTACTGCAATGAATGTCTTTATCTTTTAATTACCCAGAACTGTGCTAATCAAGTGCCTGTCTCTCCTTAATGTGTCAAATCTTCTTGTATCTTTCACAGTAAAAGTCTGCACACATGATCTGATGAAGGTGGTTTATTATGCAGTATTATGTAATAGCAGCATAGATGTCACCAATATCCAAATCAAATCTTGTGTCTCATATAATTGTTGATAAACTGAAATAGACTGAATTATAACATCCATCACTTCTGCACTCATTATACTGTCCATAGTTTCTGTACTCAGAATTGTTTCTTTCCTCCTGAATGACAGAATTAATACTAACTGTGCCAGTTCCCTCATTTTCTAGAATGCTGAATATTTAACCTGATTTCTCCACTCAGTCTCAGATGTCTGTACTGAACGCATGTATACTGCACTGCTATGATGTTCTGCATATCAGCCCTAACTAACTTACTGACTTCTGTTTCTGAAGTATCTCTCCTAATAATATTAAAACCCATAAATTTTTTACAAGTTCTACACTCCTCTTTAACCTTGGTTCCCAAGCCTCGAACCATCTAAACAAGATATCTTCTTCTGGCTTTTTCCCAGTTAGGGGGTCACCACAGCGGATCACCTGTCCACTCATGTTAGGCAGTAGGGTTTTACAGTGTCAAGTTGCCAGCCCAGTGCCCAATCTTCCACAGAAGACACACACACACACACACACACACACACACACACACACACACACACACACACACACACACACACACACACAGACACACTCACACCTGGGGCCAATTTAGAGTGTCCAATCCACCTACAGCATGTCTTTGGGATGTGGGAGAAACCAGAGCACCTGGAGGAAACTCACGTGACCACAGGGAGGACATGCAGACTCCACACAGAAGGCACCCCAGCCGAGGATCGAATCGGAGAACCTCTTGCTGTGAAGTGGCAACACTAACCGCTGCACCACCATGGCCGCCCATCATCTAAAGTTTGTACTAAATGTACTGCCCATTCTGTTAGCACATTTTTTATCAGTATTCTTGATTGCAAGTTATTCATTTGTATCCTTCACTGAAGCATTCCTTTCTATTGAAGCTGCATTCACTGAAACTGCATGTAAAATGTGAAATATAAAGTGAAGATAGAGCCCTGCTTTAATATGGCTACATTTCTAGGCCTATGCAAAGAGAATATTGTGTAGCAGGTGCTTCTTATAGTATCTATGCAGGAAGTACAGAAAAATGTTGTTTCTTTGTTACAGCAGGTTAGACTACTGCTAATACTAGCATTGGAAGTGGTCTTGTCCACTCTGTAGGTCAAAACAAAACGAAAAATAGTAGCCCAATGTGCACAGCTGCATGCTTTTACGCAGCACAGGTCCAAGCAGTGGCAGCTGGTGACTTCAAATCAAAGGGGGGCTGCAGGAGACAGCTGAATGGTTGGGGTCAATGGAAAGGGGTGTGGCCAACTAGAAAGGGGAGGAGCTGTTCTCAAAACCACAAAAACTAACTAAATACACTGCCCTGGGTGCCAAACCGTCATTATGAGAGTCCAATCAAGACAAAATGAAGTGCAGAAGAATAAAAAATATTTCAATGCATTGGCTGCATGACAGCTTACTTAATATCTAGATGGAAACAAAAAGGTTGTGAGGCATGAAAAAATAAGTTACTTTTTAAATACATTAATGGAATGCCAGTCAAAATCAAGTATAGGAAAAACAAGCAGCACTCAACTCAAACCACTTCTTGCACTGCAGTTCTAATTATAATTTATATTCAGCTTTATTAAAGTACCAAGTAACATGCTGAAAGTAGAAATCTCTGATGCCCCCACTTGTAAAAATGTTTCTTATCCAAAAAAGACCTGCTGCCTGACAACTGTCTACTTGTTTCATGGGGAAAACATGATCAAAGTAAAAAATGAAAAGCAAACAAGAAATAAGCTCAAGATACATTGCTTAAAAGGATTACTGTACAGGTTATGGACCACACGATTGGCATTCTGTTTAGTTTACGGGTAAAGCCTGCAGAGATGACTAGAAGTCTCCAAGTGTAATGAGCTTCTTAAAATAATGTAATCCTGTCCTTTATTACAAATACTGTCATATGCATTTCAATACCCAAGGCTTATACATTATCTAGTTAAATATTCTCTACATGGCAACAACAGAAAGGCTTTCAATGTTGGCAATTCTTTAACAGTATGCTTATTAAAGCTTACTTGCATCTTATGATCTCAGCCAAGCTTACCTGATGGTCATTAAAGTATTGCTACTTAAACACAGAGCAACAGGCACTTTGAGTAATAAGCATAAATCAACAGCACAAAAATATGACAGAAACCAGACCATTCTGCAAAATCAAGAACAGATGAAAAGCCACTCTAGTACTTGTGTCTACCTTGGATGGGGGGGATACTCTGCACATTTACACTGCATAACTACTCCTTGCCTTGCTTCGACATATCCAGAGTCACTACATGGGGAAGTGGGGTGCAACAAGTATGTCACAATTTGAAATGTCTCTGGCTGACTGTGATAGCCCTGACACATTTGTCATACCTCTCAACCTCAGAGCAAGAAATCTGGACAAAGCCATACAAAGAAGTGGGACAAAGGCCCAAAAATAAGGACAATTTTTAAAATATTGCTCTTATAAACGTAGAAAGATAATAGAATAGGCCTTGCATTAGTATGAATTTTCTGAATGGTATGAAATCTGAAAATGAAATGTCTGTCATTATTTTCTAACTTCAGTCTTTAATGATTTGTCATTAATTTGCCAAAAAAACACAATTTTATGAAAAATGGACCAAAAATGTGATGTATAAATATAAAATAGCCACACAATACAGCTGGGAACCTGTCAAAGAAGGAACACTTTAATATTAGTACTGCTAACTTGAACAGCTGACAAAATAAAAGAATCTACATGCATTTCTGAAATAAAAGTAATCTATAACTCTGATTATTACAGTTATTTCTTAATTGTAAACCCTCCATGTTTTCTTCCAAAATTGCTATTTTGCGGAGGGATTATTAGGGGGAAGAGCAACATTTTGAGCCAAAATCAGGGACAGTTGAGAGGTTTGGCTATGCTTAATTCTATAAAGCAATTTATTTGCATGTACCTCTCAACCTGTTAATGCAATAAATCTGGACAAGGCCAAATATATTGGGGGAACATATAAACAGTACTAAAAATTGCTTTTGTATAAACTGAGACAGTTGATAGAACATGTCTTACTTTAGCATGCATTTTTCTGAAGGTTATGAAGTCTGAAATTCAGTGTGTCATTATTTAGTGACTTAATTTCTAAATGATTTGCCAGAAAACCACAAATTTTATGAGGAACAAACCAAAAATAAGAAGCACAAATCTATTAATTCTTTGAAAATCTGGACAGTTGGGAGGTATAGTTCAGCTGGGACTGTCTTTAAGTTTGCTGCCCTTCCCCCTCACAAAATCATGGTCGAATGGAGCCTTCCCCTGCAGCCATTCCAATGATCCATTACTTGGCTATTTTAGCCATTCCAATGAGCCATTACTTGGCTATTTCACTCCATTTACCATAACACTAATGTGCATACTGATTTACTTCTATGATGATTTGGACTTCATTTGAAAGTTTTATTTTGCATTTTACAGCACAAACACTAAGACATCTGCTAAACAAACTTGGCATTAAAACTTCTCTGCCCTTGAAACTCACATTCATTGAAACAGCATTGAAACCCACATTCAAAGAAAATACATTTTACCAGTGGCAGATAAAGATTAATTCTGGGCTGTTTTCAAATCATAGGCCCCTTGCATATGAAACATACATGTGCTCTTTGATACACCTTCCTATTGTTTTGAACATTTTTCCAGTAAACAATGAAACAAAACGCATGCACCAATAATGACAAAACTGCCCAATTCAGAACATCTTTCCAGTAAACAATGAAACAAAATGCATGCACCCATAATGACAAAACTGCCAAGTTCAGAACATTTCCATCATAAAAGTCTACTCAAACTTCTACAGTCCACCATTATCAGTAAATATGCACAATTCTACAGTCCACCATTATCAGTAAATATGCACAATTCTGCAGTCCACCGTTATCAGTAAATATGCACAATCTCTGAAGAAGTAAAAAAGTCATCTAAATAATTCCACATTAAATAAATCTGTAACTAATGAAGAGATTGCTGCTAGCAAACATCTTTATATTTCATGGTTTCATCAAAAAATAAAGTGTCTGATGCCCCTGAGGAATGCATTGCATATATTACATTAAAAATGATATTGCAATAGGAAATGGATGGCAAACTGATAACAGGCTCATAGTTAGTATCTTAACTTTTTCAGTATGGCAGTATTCACCCCTTGTGGGAGTAGAACCAACAACCTTCTGCATCAAAAGCAAGTACACAATGTGGTGTGCTATTAACAATGCAAGCTGACTTAGCATAAGCAGCACTAAACTTCTCTTCCCCTGCAGCTCTCAGCTCCTTGTAAAATCTACTCAATACTCAACTGCATCTCAACTTTGCAGCACAAGAAATCTGGAAAAAGCCAAATTTATTGGGGGGAGGGTCAAAAGGCCAAAAACCAGGGGCACATTAAACATTGCTTGTATAATCTTGGAAAGTTGCTAGAATAAAATGCTGTGTTACGACCATACATTTTACTGCCACGGTCCCTGTGCAAAAGAGTCAGAGCAACATGAAATGTGATTGGTGTTACTGCTACAACCATCTTCCATTGACATGTCCTCATCGGCTGTATATTAGGTTGTTTCACCTGTCCTCTTTTCCTGTGTTCATTCCTGCAATTCATCTGTGTGTCCCTATTCAATGCACACACTTCCCCTGTTTATTTTACATGGCAGTCCATGTTCCATTACAGATCATTTACACAACTTCAGTACAGAATGCCAGGAATGGGATATCACAATACTCTGCACTGTATATACACTGCCCTGTACTGTGATGGGAGCATATACTTAACATTTATAGTTCTCCACTGTCCAGATTGTCACACAGTGTCCAGATGTGCTCTTATCAAATTTATGGCTTTCTGCCATATCGCTGAGATAATCTCAGGACAGATGTGAATCAATATTGCATACATTTGATTTGATTCTTCAAATCCTTCAGAACATATATCTTAAGAACACAAACCCCTGGTTATTCTAGCACATTTCTATACAGCACCTATATATGTCAAATATCTCCCTATTTCTGGGTTATTGTCCCACCATTATGTTGGCCTTTGTCCAGATGTCTTACAATAAGGAATTGAGAGCTATCTGTGAAGCCCTAATGATCATTGCGACATTCCATGCAAAACCACACACCGTCAGTGCTCCGATTTAAAACAGGAGTGCTATTCATGTACACTTACATGGCTTCTTGGCTAGCAATACTGTTGCCAGCCATGAAATCTCAATTAAATGCGGTGAATAGCATGAATATGCATTGCGCACAGCTGCTTGCCACACACCATCATGCACACGTGTAAACTCCATGTAGGCTTTGTGCAAAGCCTACATGGTGTTTATTGAGTCCCAAGGATCATTTACACATACTAGAACAAACAAACAAGAAAATAGTTCAATCTGTAGCAAACCACTCAAATAAAAATCATTACTGACTAGAATAAAAAAATATTGTACTAGTTAGAACTCCAAAACATTATGTATTATTTTCAGTTCAGAATACCAGACATCCCAAATAAGTCAAATATATGTTCTGCGCTCTGCAGCCAGAAACTTTCTTGAAAGATATAAATCCAAATCAAGTACTTTTTAAAATATTACTCTAATTCACTTTAAAAATAATAGAATGACACTTTTTGCAACATCATTCATTTTTCAGAACAATAAGAACCATGAAACTCTAATATCTAGTGTTACTGACTGACTGTAATCTTCAGTGGTTTAATAAAAAATCCAAACCTTTATAAGTGAAAGAGCAAAAATATGAGTCAAAATCAATTGAGAGCTGAGAGGGCCCTTTACTTGTTGGCTTTGCCCCACCAACAAATGTCTGCGTGTAACAAAAAAAAAAAAAAAAAAACAAGATGAAAGTAGCAAATGCTGCTTTATGTGAAGTCTACCTATTCCTGTATGAGAACAAAATGGAAGTAGAAAGGAAGGAAAAGCTGCAAAGCGATCATGTCTGCTTCTTTTAAGAAATGGACCTAAAAAACTGCATCCATAGAATGACATCTGCTCTACTCCCTACTGACAAAAAAAAAAAGAAAAACATAGAAGCAGGGATTATAATTAGGTTGATAGTCTGACATCATTTTATGGGTATGGTTATAGAGAAAAGCTGAGGAAACCGTGAGCTAGAAAGTCAAAATATACAACTTTAATATCAGGCCTACAACTTTAAATGAAATTAACTGCAAACTGTGACCAATAGACTTTAAGGTAAGATTAAGCATGAGAACAGTTTGCTCTGCATGTATTCCAGTTGCACCACTTCACTGTAATGGGCAGACATATACTGGTGTGCTTCTTTAAATGGTCCTGGGGAAGTGTGAGACCATGTAGGCTGCATCACATTTTAGTCTTTCAGTAAGATCCCCATGTAAAATTATGTATTCAAATCTCTGTTATTTTTAATAAAAATTTATTGCAACAAATCTAAATAAATGAAAATATTTTTGCACATCAGCATTCATTAAGAGGCATTTAGAGTCACACAGACAGCAGGTAAATGAAAGCTGGTGGAATCAAACCCTGAGCTAAAAGGTATACACAGGTTACTAACCCCTAGGATAGCCTTAACACTGTGTAATAATCCCCTGAAATATATATATTTATATATATATATATGCAAACAACCATAAACTGATTGCACAGCACAGATTAATATTTCTTTACTGAGTTCTTCAGTTTTATTCAGCAACTATATTGTGTAGTCATTTTATTTGTTTTCATCTTAATAGCAGACATTTCTTTATGACATACAGCTTTGACAGTATTTCTATAAAGGAAGCTGTAGTCTCATTTTTCAAGTTCTTTGTAGTCATTTTCCTGGCTGTTAGTAAGTTACATAGAAGTCTGATTTGGAACATTAAACAATGCAAACGGTTTACTTTATACAAATTTATAAAACCACACTGCTTGAAGGAAATATTTGAAGGTACTGCACAAGTATGTCCTCAGTAAGTAATGCTAAGGTTTCAGTTACAGAGCACTGTACTCTTGCACTCTGGTGTGAAATATGATGCATGAACACAAAAAACAGCGTTTGTATCCATTACCATTCCCCTCACAAAAATAAAGCAGCTCTGTAAGTCAATGAGTCAGCCATACACCCATCAGGGAGCCAAAGAGTATACTTACTTTAGTTCTTCACTCTGTTCTTCTAACTTCTTTTCTGTCTTCCTTCTTCTTTCTTCAGTTCTTCTTGACTTCTGTTCTGTTCTTCTTTCTTATCTTCACTGTCTTCAGCACAGGGTGCACAGCAAGTCAGCAACAGCACAGCTGACAAAATAGTATACAGGCGCCCAAATAAAAAAAAAATAAATAAAATGCAATCGCAAATTAAAAGAAAATTATTAATAAAATAAATCCCGTGTGACTGTGACTGACTCAGACACTACAGACTGTGACAGTCATGATCGATCCACAAGGCAAGCCCACAACTGAGTATCTGATTGATTCTCGCTCTTTTCCCAACACATAAAGCCCGGGAAGAGAGCGACAACCAATCAGCATCATTTAACCCAGCAAGCACGTCATGACGTGCCTGCGGACATCGCAGTCCGAGCCCCTTCCAATTCTATGCGGTTTGGAACCACATAGACTTCTGGGCATCACAATGATGCCTTAATTACTCCCCTGGGCTACAATAAAAACAAAAAAAAATCTATTTAAAACCGCTGCAACCTGAAGCGGTTAAAGTGCGCATGCACGTACTTCCGAGTCGCGGACTCGGAGAGACCAACAATTTTCATTTAAAACAAAAAAAATACATCTCTGCTGCAAAAAAGGTATTTTATTTACATTTTCTTTTTTAAAGCTGAGGGGGCTGCAGTCTGGCAGTCCAATGCCACGAGCCGCCCCTGGGTCCAAGATGTACTGAACTACTAGTACTAACATGTAGTACTATGAACGTCATAGAGTCTGTGTGAGTGTACTATGGACATGACCGCCTAGCTCATGAATTTGCACAGAGCAACATGGTATCATTGTTCACATTGCAACTAGGCTTCACATTGTTTACTTCACAGTAAAGAAGAAAGGCGGAGGTATAGCCATTATCTATAAATCTAATCTCCAAGTTACCATCTATAATGAACTTCCATCGCTAGACTCCAAATCTGAAATATTATCTACCAAACTCCAAATTAACAATAACAAATCTATCTACCTAATTTGTATATATCTTCCCCCTGGAAACAATACTCATATTCTAGAAAACTTACTTAGTTCACTTTCTAACCAACTACCCCAAGAAACCATTATACTTGGTGACTTCAACATTGACTGGATAACCTGTTCATCCCAGCACCCTACTAACCACATAAATCTCTATGGATTCTCTCAATTAATAACCACTCCAACTAGAATCCATAAACCTAATAGGAAAGAAACAACTCTTGACTGGATCCTTATTAATAACCACCCTAGCATTTATACTCCAGGAACCCTTCCTGATAATATTAGTGACCATATGCTTACATATGTCATTAGACAAAAATTGCATATCCCAACTACTCATAAACTCAATACATCCCGCTCAAAAAAATTCTTCAACCCTGATAATTTCCTGAATGAATTGCAAGCATGTGACTGGTCTCCACTGACTCACCTTGCACTTAATGAGACAGTGACCTACTTTAACACCAACTTTCTACAAATCCTAGACTATCATGCTCCTTTTTGCTCTACTAGGATAAGATCCAAATCTGCCCCATGGCTAACTAAACAAACTAAGCAAAAAATGATCCTAAGAAATAAAATATGGGCTAAATGGAGAGCTACCAAATGTCCATCTGATCACCTCCTCTTTAAACAATTAAGAAATGCCACCAAGAAAGATACTCTTAGAGACAAAAAGGAATTTTATCTTCACCTTCAACAAACCAGTCAACAAACCCCTCAAAAAGTTTGGTCAGGTCTTAATAAACTTCTTAAACCAGGACATTCAACTACTCCTACCCCTTCAGGCTTCAACCTCAACAATTCCACCCAGATCCCAGATGCCTTTAATAATTATTTTACAGAAGCCATTCAAACCCTAGCTAATTCATTACCCACACCTACTGCTTCCTTACCAAATACCTCTAAAACCTCATCTAATACCTTTCATATTCAACCTGTCGCTACATCTCTTATTTATAAGCTTCTCAAAAAACTTAAACCTTGCACCCCATCTGCTGACCAACTCCCGTCTGAATACCTACAAATTGCTGCAAAAGCTATAGACTACCCCATATCCATACTTATTAACAGGACTATCTCTGAAGGAAAAATCCCTACCTTATGGAAAATATCTCACATAATTCCTCTACATAAAGGGGGCTCTTCTACTGAGCTTTCAAACTTTCGCCCTATTGCCTTACTCTCCATTATCAAAGATAATGGAAAGATGCATACACAAACAAATTCTTAACTACCTTCTACAAAATAAACTTCTAGCCAACTGTCAACATGGCTTCAGACCTTTCCACAGCACTACAACTGCCCTTCTTTCCTTCACTGACTCTATAAATAATAATCGGAATAATAACCTCTTTTCCTCCACACTGTTCATAGACCTGTCAAAAGCCTTTGATATGGTTAACCATAATATACTTCTTGACAAACTAAATCTCTATTCTCTTGACTCACAAGCACTTCAATGGTTAAGGAGTTATCTCCAAAACAGGCAACAAGCAGTGCTTTGGGACAACAACCTATCTTCTTTACTCCCAGTAAATATTGGTGTTCCACAAGGCTCAATCTTAGGTCCCCTTCTTTTTTCATTATTTATCAATGACCTACACTTGAACATACCTCAAGCTACCTGCATTCAATATGCTGACGACTCGACTTTAATCTGCACTGCAAAAAAATGTTCCCTCCCTCCAGTCCCTCACCCAAACGGTTTTCCAAAATGTAGAAAAATGGTTTATGCAACAATGCCTCCTCCTTAATCCCAAAAAAACAAAACTACTTCTCTTTACTCCTACTCACAAATCTCCCACACCATTCTTCACTATATCCTCTAATAATGCTACCAATATTAACCCAGATATGACCACTCACCTATTAGGTGTAACTATTGACAACTGTCTTAATTTTGATGACCATATTAACACCACCATTAAAGCTGTTAAAAAAAATTGGTACTCTCTATAGAATTAAACCCTTCCTTACCCCATTAGCTAGAAAAAACATTGCCCAGACCCACCTTATCTCCACCCTTTTCTATGCCTCTGCTATATATACTAACTTATCTAAAAATAACATTACCAAACTCTCTACCTGTTACAATAGTATAGCTAGATTCATTACTGCTACTCCCCTCAGAACTCACCACTGTCTTAACCTCAAACAACTAGATTGGTTAGAACTGAATAACCACCTACTCTATCAACAGTTACTTATCATTCATAAGACCCTTTTCTACCCTGATAATACCCCTAGCCTTACTAAATTAATTTCACCTTATAAAAGCCTAGCTACACTACGCTCTGCTAATAAACTCCTAGTATCCTTGACTAAATCTTACAATAAAGCTGGGGACTCACTATTTTCAAATACTGCAGGAAAAACCTGGAATCAACTCCCTCATGAAATATCTAACCAAGACTCTACCTCTCTTTTCAAAAAACATATCAAAGAACATCTTAAAACTCAGTGGCTTTGTCCTTGTGCTAACCCCGACTGAGATCGCTTCTCCTCTACTCCTAACTTTCTTCCCCTCCCCTGACTATGCTTCTAAATAAGACTTTCAATTTTTGACATTTTACATCTTAGAAATAGGCTATACTATAAATTCTTTCTCTTTTATGCAATTCTATCTTTGTGTTTTGCATATCTGTTTTTGTTACTCTAACTTTAATATGATGCATATCCTTTAATTTTAGTCCTATATAATTGTCTGTTTTTGTTATTTGTTTTTAAACAAGGCTACCTTTGTACTTTTTTATTCATATCGTTGTTTTATGTTAATTTTGTTTACTGCTAGTGTTGGAGCTTTTCTCCCCGGGCCTCTGCTGAAAACGGATGCATGTCCAGCTAGACTAGCCCGGTCAACAAATGTAAAATAAAATAAATAAAATAAATTGTTTTTGGTGGGTGTGTCAGTGCGTTATAATAGTTTTTAGAAACAATTGTACTACAGCATCCCATTACCTTAGTCACTAAGCCCCAAGGCCCATTTAGAGTGATAAAAACAGTGATTACCATGAGGTGGGAGACTGCATTATGATGAACATAGGAATTGGAATACAGAACTGGATAATAATTTATACTGCTATATAAGCACACTGCAAACAGGGAATACAACTGACAGTGGACCACAGGATTGCAGTGTGCAACAAGGCTTCACAGTAGCAACAGGACCAGATAGTAGCAGTGGACTGTGTATGGGGTAACAGGCATATCAGGTTACTGACCTACTGTTATGGATGCTCACCCTTTCAGGGTAGAAATCACACCTCCATGTCAGGTTACTGTCCTGATGGTGTTGAATGTCTCCCTGTCAGGGTACAGAGCACAAGGATATGTCAGTTCCTGTCTTGTTATTAGGCAGAGCTCACCATGTCAGGATCCAGAGTACAAAGATATGGCAGGCTACTGTTCTCCTATGGGGAGAATCACACCATCAGGGTGCTGGGCTGATAATGACTATTTGAGGAGTATAAGCCAGATTAACACTAACATGTTTCAGTACTCTTGCACAGTGATCACTAGTATGAATGACAGAACACCTATACCTATCTGTCCTCCAGGTACATTAGAGCTCCAGTCATGACAACCTATACCACAACGTATGTATGTGCCCATAGAATAAACAAAGTATTAGCGTGTGGCAATATGTCTGCCATTTGGAGGGATTGACACATTTATTCCAGCATTGTCACAGGTATGTTATCTTTATGCTTTTACAAGTTTCACTAGTGTTAGATCCAGCACTATACACAGATACATGCCTAATGTCAAGCAGCTTACATGTTGCTGACAGTGATGATACCTTTGCTGGGTTCCTTTCTTAAGTTAAAAAGGTTCCTATTTTAGCATATGAGATACAGTTATTATATAAAGACTTTGTAATATTAAGAAAATAAATGGAAAATCCAGTCTTATCCAAGACCCTGAAAAAGCAATTTAATCTTGCCAAATCAATTACCTTTTCAAAACGTAAAAGTATAAAGCATCATTGTGATTTATTAATTTCCACTTAATCAGTAAATGCAACAATAATTTTAATGATACCTTCAGTTTGTCTCTTTATAATAAACTCCATTTGATTTCTATCAGTTAACAATGTTAGTATTGCTTTTATTCTGTTAGTAAAAACCCATATAGAATATTATATTAAGTATTTAATAGTGATATAAAACTAAATAATACAATGGATTAGACCTTTATTTTATATTAATATTGAGGTTATCAGTGTACACTTCCAAGATGAAGGTATAACATTGTTGTTTTGAGCATTAAAGAAAAAAATTCTAATAAAAAGACATCCTTGTTAGGAAAAATACATCTCTCAATAATCTCTGGTGTGCCTTATTTAATTTCATTTAAGTTTCTTTTATTTCTAGGTTACCTATGGGCCTTGTGAAATTCTTGATCTTCTCTTTAGAGAACTTATTAATAGCATTCTTCTTAAAAATATAAATTCTTTATCAAAAGCAATAACATTTTCTAATAATTTTTTAAACTGCAGCTTTTAAAAAAAATCTATAGTTTTTTGTTTTTGACTGATAGAGCTGCTTTCTGTCTTACCTGCTCCATTTTGTTTTCTGTTTTAAGAAATCTTTGCCTGATGGTTTTGTTCTGTGTGAAAGACAGACACTTAAATTATTTAGGCTCATATTTCACGTTTTTTCATTGGTTAATTTGAATTGTCTCCTGAGTGATTCTTAAATACAATGTGAATCTCTGGGCCTTTGTCTTTGTCTGAAGGATTTCAAGATTGCATAAGGTATACCACTACTGGCAATTTCCAGCTGGGTGAGAAAGTAAATCAATATTTTTGTCTTTGACTGATACAGCTGCTTTCTGTCTTACCTGCTTCATTTTGTTTACTTTTTAAATCTTTGCCTGGTGGTTTTGTTCTATGTAAGAGACAGACACTTAAATTATCTAGGCTCATATTCCACGTTTTTTTTTTTTCATTGGTTAATTTGAATTGTCTCCTGAGTGATACTTAAATATAAAGTGAAATTTTGGGCCTTTGTCTGAAAAAAGTTAAGCCTGCATAAGGTATAGCACTGCTGGTGATTCCCTGCTAGGGTTTCCTACCCACTCTCCTGTTTCTTGGTCTTCTTTTTAAACCTGGTGACTTTAACTTCCCACCCTTACTGTACATTGAGCTTGAGAAGCTCCTCCCTTTCTACACTGTTCCCTTTCTACACTGCTGCTCGTGTCTTGAACTTTTTATTTGAATTATTTGCCTTTCCTTGTGCTTATATCAAAAAGTGCAATTTGCCTATTATTGTCTGTTGTACTGATTTACTTCATCTGAATTCATTATCTAGCTAGCTGTTGGATAAATTAGTGCATTTTTACACTCTAGCAAGGACCTGTTTTCTCATCAAGGTCAGTGGGTTTTTCCTTTTAGTGCACTGGGGATTAGCCTGGTCTGTCTAGGTTGAGGATACTTGAGACTTCTGCGTGCAGCTTTATTGCCCGGAGAGTTTATTAATCAGCTTAGCTTGTTTGTAGTGCCTTTATAAATTCTGTACAATTGACTGGCTCTTGAATCATTTGTACAAAGAAAAACACTTTTATTGAATAATCACACTTTTATGAGCTGTTTAAGGTACACTGCGGTATCCATATCTTTAAGTTTGTTTGTGGTAGCACTTCACTCCAGACATTCTCCTACTGTGCTTTTACATTAAGAAAACTGGGATTATTCATCTAGTGACTGCAGATGTTTACCTGGTCTTTCTGAGCTGGAAAACCCACAAAAGGATTCTAGGTATATTTTTCTTTGCACTTCTCTTATATACTGTGACTGTACTTCATCAGTTTAAAAAACTGTACTGTTTGATGCTGCTTTACACTATTTTACTACTGCATTTGTTGCACTTTGACTGTAATTCACACCAATTGCTGCTTTTACTTAATTTACGACAAGATCTATTTCTTCTGTTTTGTTTCTGTTGCTATTATTAATTCAAGAAAAAATGTGCTGCTTTTTTATACTGTTGCTTATTTAATTTAAAAATAATCCTGCTTTTTTTCCTATTATTCCATTACATTTTGGTTGGCCGTAGTATAGACTGGATTCAGACCAGCTAAATTCAGTTCTGTTTGTAGATTGGGCACTAAAAATCAGGGCATCTTTTTTTGTTGAAGACCCCTATACCCTCATGGCAGGAGCATACAGTAGGACTGTCTTGAAGGTTACTGGTTCAGGGCTATGTTTGAAGTCTGAGCTATTTCATTCATGCAAGGCTCAGTTTGAACTTTTTCATTGGTTTATTTGTATTAGCTGCTTTGGTCTTGCTTGCACATGTCACACCATTGTGCACCACCTCACAGTGGGGGTAACTCTTGGTGGTTATAGACGCAAAAGTGCCAACAGAAATATTTTTCCTTAGAAACAGCTGCTGTCTACCACAGCAGTGCTTGAATGACTCTTAGCTGTTAGGTGAACCACCCAGCTGAGATTTTACCTCTTACCTATCAACATCAGACCCTATAGACCCCTCTTTTATAGACCTCTTACTGTACACCCCATAGGTTAGTCACCTCACCTGATATCCCCATCTTTTTATCCTTATCTGCTTAGATAACAGGTTCAAACCTTGCATTATGGACTATTGGTTTCCCTCTGTTTCTCCTGCCAGCCTGGTGGACATGATTTTTTCAGGTATTGTAGCAACCGCCTCATGTACACTGACAACCCCTTACTCCTAAATCACTCAAGTACAATTTGTGAGAGATGTTCCTACACTAAGAATCTGGAATCATTAAGTAGGCAAACAGCAACATGGAGAAAATCAGTCCCAATGTAGAAAAAAGCAGGTTAAAATACTTGAGAAACAACATTGTTGTTTCTCAAGTAATCTGGAATCATTGGCCTCTCGTACCCAAAACAGCAATACTAAACAGATTGTCAGCTCACACATCATGACTCCTACTCATAATATGCACCCAACACATAAACCTTCATATGGAGAGCTACTCTACAGAAACCTACCTAAACACCAGAGACCTCCAAAACACAAACATGCTACACCTAACACAACACCCAAAGCACCCAATACACATAAAAACACTAGCACCTGTGTCTCAACAAATAAGCCCTTAAGGCAATACACAACTATTCCAAATGTTTTAGTTATAGGTAACTATAGTGAGACATACACACACCCCACTCACGAGGTTGAATGAGGAGCAGGTTACATTCAGCTGCCTGTCTGGTGCAAGGATTCACCAGATCACACTTGCACTTATGTCTCTCAACAACAAGTACCGTTATGACTCCGCCATAGTTCATGTTGGTGTGAATGACTTGAGACGTACCTCTCTGGACTATATGAAGAGAGACATGACTGAGCTCTCTGAATATGTGTCCCAGATGGGTATGCCCCTATCTTTGAGAAACATTTAACCCTTGCCTAGGATTATACCACAGTATAAACAGAAAATTATTGACTTCAATAATTGGCTTAGTTTCTGGAGTCATTATAAGGGGATCCAGTTCCTGTCAGCCTGGGACAACATGGAGGATAGACCACACTGCTTTGCCAGAGATGGCCTTCACCTGGTACCTCTAGGCTTTTGGTTGCTGGCTAAGGCACCTGCCTTCCCCATAGTGCTTTTTTAGGTAAGGCCACTCAAACAAAATTCCTGATGTGAAAATATCAAATGCAAAGAAACTAAGGATCATGCTTCTAAAGGCTAGGAGTTTAAATTAGAAACTGCACTCTCTAAAAGCACTCCTCTCCCTGCAAGATGTTGACATCTGTGCAGTCACAGAAACATTGCTCAATGCAGCAGAATGTACCAAGGCTACAATGCCTTCCACACTTTTAGACAGCAAATTAAAGTTGTGAGAACCAAAGGACCAAAGGAGGTGGAGTGTTTGTCTTCATTAATCTTAATTCTTTACTCTCCCGTTCTTACCTAGACTAACATCCTCAGCCCCCTTCTCTGGACCTTCACCCTTTTCCCTTATCTCATTGCCTAGATACCTCACTCTCCTTTTCAACTTGACTTTCTTAACATTTAACTATGATAAAATGCTATTACCCTATGTAAACATATTCTATCCACACTTTCTATCTATCTTTTATCCCTTTTTTCCCTTAACTTTACTACCTATATACCTGTTTACCTTCTAACTTGCTTTTTTTAACACTTCTAACTACTAGTTTTCTTTCCCTCTGCTAACTACCAATTCTGTCTTCTAGCCTTCTGACCAATGATTAATTTTATTTAGCTATACTTCAGATATCCTTAACTCAACTTTATATTTTGGTGCCTGAGCTTATCTCCTCAGCCACATGATGTGAACTTTGATTGAACTCTTTTTGTAACCTAGTTAAATTAGTCCAGACAAACTGTATTTTGTCTTTGTACATTTTTGTTTTGTTTTGTTTTTGTTTACAAAAAAGATTGATCTATTTAGTAAAGTATTCCTCATGCATTGTCTTAGTCTGATAGTGGAGCTTTTCTCCTCGGGCCTCTGCTGAAAATGGACATGTATCCAGCCAGACTAGCCCGGTTAACAAATGTAAAATAAAATAAAATAAAATATAATTGCACCTCTAGACTGGTTAGACTCCAAGTCCAAATTATCGTGTGTAAAACTCCCCCCCGCCTTTCAGGTCATCATCAGTTACAGGTCCCCTTCCATT
>NC_056736.1:313541764-313549264 GCF_019279795.1 Protopterus annectens | reverse complement strand
TTTCCTTCTGGAAATAGTTTGCATTTATTCCCCTCATTTCCCCTCTTTTCCATTCTTACCCTCTGTTTCTGTTTCTTTCACAACGTTTCTCCCTAGTTCTACCATTAAACAAAGTCATATCATTTAATATATTCAAGCTATTGTAATCCTTATGCTGAGTAACAAGTCATCCTGAACTACAAGCATTTTGATAATGTAATCTCCTTGCTTAATGTAATAAAGAAACTCATCTTGTTAAAACATTCTTGTCTTACTCTGTTTACTTTTATATTTCCCTTTCTTCCCCCTTTAATCTTCTGTATCCATTTAATGTATAATTGATCATTAGTCTTATTATATTACTACTGCGGTGGTGGTGCTGTGGTAGCGTTGTTCTAGAGCCTGTTTCCTTGTATTTAGAACAGCTTTTACTGACTCCACTAAGTAATGTACGGAGCTATATTCATGACACTTATGATTTTATGAAAGTGTTCTATGAATGGTATGAAGCTAATACTACGTATCATTATCTGTTAGTCACTTTACATGTGAACTCATTGTTCCTGCTTATTCCTAATTCTTATGGTATAGAAGCTATTAGAAAACAATTGGTTTTAAAAAGAGATTTTCCAGGTACCAAGATTGAAACTATTTGTGATTTATTAGAGCTTGTTCTGACTAGTAATGTTTTTATGTTTGGTAATATGTTGGACCTTCAAATGCTTGGAGTAGCAGCAGGGACGTAATTTGCTAATACTTATGCTAATATTGTGTTAAATCATTGGGAAATGGAATCTGTGTTTAACCAAACAGTTGTTTATACAGAGAATGTTATGTTTTACAAGCATTTTGTTGATGGCATCTTTATGATATATAAGGGAGATGTCTCTAGTTTGTTGATCTATGTAAAATTTTGGAGAATACTACTGATTTTTTTGAAATTCAAGTTAAAATTTTCATCAGCTAGTATTAGTTTTTTGATATTGAGATTAAAAAACAAAGACAACAACTTTCTTCATGTCTGTTTAAGAAGGATGCACAGGCTAATGGATTTTTACATAGAAGGAGTATGCACCCTAAACATTTCTACACATGGATCGTTAAAAGTCAGTTCCTAAGGGTAAGCAGGTTGACAACTGATATAGAGACTTTTAAACAACAGATCAACAGATACAGGAAATGAAAGATGAGTTTGTGAGAAATATGATATAAGTCTTTTGGATGAAATGTACAATTACGTTCTTAATGAACGTGAAGGGCAGGCATTACCGTATTTTGCTAATTGTGAGCAAAGGCCATCCACATCTACAAATACATCCATAGATCAAAATGATCTGGTTCACTATGTCACTAACTACAATATTAGAATGAAAGAGATTGTTAAAATAATACAGAGTAACTGGGAGATTTTGCAAACATGCCCCAATTATCTAAGTTTATAGATGACAAACCACATTTTGCTTATAGCAAATCACAAATCCTTAAGGAAAAGTTTTGTTATATGGAAATGCAACAAGAAAATAAGGTATCATTATGTAAAAAAATAGGAACAATACCATGTTACAATTGTATTTTTTGTAAATATGTAATGAGTAGTATTGATTTTATTCACCCTGCCACTCAGAAAAAAATAACTATTTAAGTGTTTTCCCATGTGTAGCACCACTAATATGGTTTATCAAGTCCTTTGTATGGCCTGTCCCTACTTTTATATTGGTAAATCTAATAGAAAACTGAAAGAATGCATTTCAGAGCATCTTTCAGATACATGGAGGGGTGTTCTTAGAAATTCTGTAGCTAAATATGTTAATGAAAATGGTGCAAGGCATAAATTTAAGTTTAGAGTGGTTCAGAAGATCAGTCTGAGTAATGGAGGAGGTGATATTAATAAGATGGAGGTACCTGAATATAAATAGATAGAGAGACTTCAGGCTATTAAAGCCCCAGGACTGAATGCTCTAGCAAGTATTAAACCTAGCCTTAAACTAAGGCAGATAAAATTATAAAAGTTTTTTTTTATATATTCTCTAAAATGTATTTTTGTATAATATCATTAACAAATGTATTTGAATATGTTAAAGTGTTTTAGAATTATTTGTTTTTAGGCATATTTTCATTTATAGTATGTTTTTATGTATAGGTGCATTTATATTATTGTTTTTAGGTGCATATATCTTAAACATAACTAGCTTACTGATTGGTTGATTATTCATGTGTTTATAAAAGAAAGATGGAAGTGTGTGAATTGGTTTGATACAGTGATGAAGAGTTATCCTAAAAGCTCTGTGTGTTTTTAAGACCAATACATTTTTGGCAAGTGAGATCCAGAGTTTGTTCTTCTTTTGTGCATCACTTTAGTTCGCTGTTGATCCCCATTTTACAGTCCTGTTCCTTTTGGTTGTTTTGTAGAGGCAGAATCTCACCCATGTGGCCTGCTTGTGTTATAGGAAGATTTGAAAGTTTGAGTTCATCCTGCCATGGATTAAGTACATATATGAGGTTGACTTTGTAGTATGTTGTAAATAAACCCCAATGACCTGGGCAATATTATCAGAACAAACTACACCCAATTAAGCACCACACTTAACAGTTATAGGACAGAACTATCACCTATGATTTTCTTGTCAAATGTTCACTTCACCCTGACTTCAGTGCATTCTACTTTGATTTACCAAATTAATTGTTTCTTTGGCAAAAAGGACCACTTTGCATACACACACACACACACACACACACACACAGAAACACACTCACAAAATAGTTTCCCCAGGAGTTAATAATGATACCTACTAATGCTGAAACTCCTTTTCTGCTTTCCACATGGTAGACCACCATTCAGCCAGGCCACTACCTTGCAAACCAAATAAACAGTCACAGGTCTCCGTTAATATGAGCCCGCTATCATGGAAAATTTTGGTACCATGCACACAAATCAGTTTAGCACTTTAAGATGTGGATGGTGTCAAAATAATTCAGAATAGTGTGGTACCCTTATGAATATAAATAAACTTAGCCTTCTACAAAATTTTGCTTGCTAAATACAACTTTCTTCACTTGTATCAAAATACAATAACTAGAAAACAAGAGACTCTGACACAATGAAACAAAGTTAAGTTTGCACAAACAAATAAAGCTGAATACATTCAGACAGATAAGTTATATCAGATGGTACTCTCAGACATCTAGCTTTCCTGAAATCCTGAAATCCTGAAATCCTACTACTAAGAAGCAATTTGACATTCCTTCCTGACCAGCTCTGCTGCAGTTTCATGCAGGCCTACAGCTAAAAAAATAACTCTTTACAATGGGACAAAGAAACAGTCCTTCCTTCTGAAGCTGTAGGAGACTAATTGGTGGAATCCAAATCCCAAAATTTCTGCGGAAGGTGATACTGTACAGAAAGTTGGCGGGTTCTACAATTCAGTGCTTTTGAACAAAAGTAGTTGGTCAGGCCAACTAACCTTACTTGCAAAGTTAGAGAAGCCAGAGGCCCATTAACCAAAATTCACAGGTCACAAAAAGGACAGACTGGGAAAGAGTTGTTGAGGAGCAGTCCAGGTGCTAGCAGATGACATTGTATCTTCTCACATAGCTATAGCATGTTAGATCAAAAGAGAATATATGCTAAACCCTATTGAATAATACAAATCAGTTTTTTTTAAGTTTACTCCGACCTTTGACATTTTCATCTCATTATGCTATAGTTCTGTTTCTGTGCATACAAACACACACACCCGTGTGTGTGTGTGTGTGTGTGTGTGTGTGTGTGTGTGTGTGTGTGTGTGTGTGTGTGTGTGTGTGTGTGTGTGTGTGTGTGTGTATGTGTGTGTGTGTGTGTATATGTATATATATATATATATATATATATATATATATATATATATATATATATATATATATATATATATATATATTCAAAGCCCCCATGCTAAAGGATAACGCTGTCCAAGCTGCAAAATCCTTTACTAATGCACTCTATGCGCACCTACAAGAATGCATGGATCGTGCTATCCCAAGCAAAACCAAGACTCACTCATCCAAGAAAAGGAAACCAGTCTACTCAGGTTAAAACAGCCCTCTCCAAAGTCAAAAACACAGTATCAATGGGACTGGATGGTGTCCCAGGCTGCATCCTACATGAGCTCAAAGATGAACTAACCCCTTACCTAAACACACTGTTCAAACCCAGTCTCTCCACAGGCTACATGCCCATAGAGTGGTGCACAGCAATGGTTATTCAGCTCCACAAAGGTGTAGCCACAACAGACCCCAGGAACTATCATCTTATAAGCCTGACTATGGAGCACATCATCATGGATCTATTTAACAGAGACATTAGGAAACTCCAAACAATGGACCCTACCCAGTTCAGCCTTGTTAAGGACAGATCATTCCTCCTAAACCTAGTGGACTTCTTTGAGACAGTTACCAAGGCTATAGATGAGGGAAAGGTGGCCCACACAGCCTACGTAGACCTCGCAAAGGCCTTCAACACCATTCCCCATTCAGGTATTATAGACAACCTCACCACCCTGAACATAAACCCCTATGTCATGAGATGGATTGCCAACTGGCTCATGGACAAAGCCTACATGGTAAGAGTTGTGGGAGCTAAGTCTGACTCTAAACCGGTTACAAGTGGCATTCCCCAGGGCTCAGTCCTAGGACCCCTCCTGTTCGGCATATACTTCTCAGAGGTACAGGCAAGCACAGGAGGACTATGGCTGACCAAGTTCACAGATGACTGCAAACTAGGGACTATAATTGACTCTCCGGCTGACATAGACATCCTCCAAAAGGGTCTCACTGAGGCAGATACCTGGTGTCAAAACTATGGCCTCAAGCTAAATGTCAAAAAGTGCATAGTCATCCCCTTTGGGAAAAACAAAGTACCCACAAACTACCACATAGGTGGTAGCCCCCTAAATACGGAAGATGTAATAAGGGATCTGGGGACCCAAGTAGATAGTAACCTCTCCTTTGATAATCACATTGCCAAAGTGGTTAGAAAATCCTTCTATATGCCCCACCTAATCACAAAAGGGTTTGCATCCAGATCAAAAGAGATCATTGTGCCCCTCTATACATCCCTCATCAGACCCGTCATAGAGTACAATGCCCCATTTGGGATGTACCTTACAAGACATTTGCAACAGCTGGAAAGACCACAGAAGTACCTCACCAAGAGGATTACTGGCCTCAAACAGATGCTCTATGCAGCTCAACTAAAGAAATTCCAGCTGTACTCGGTGGAATACTGCCTACTCAGAGGTGATCTCTGCCTGACATACAAGGCCATGTCCAACCCAGAATTGATGGATATGCTCCACCTAAAGAAAACCATATCCCCTCAAGCTACATGCTCTAGGGATCTAAACCTCACCACAACAAAAAATAGGACGTGCTGGAGGGATAGATTCCTGTCCCAGAGACTTCCCATGCTCTGGAACAAGATTCCAATCTACATTAGACAGAGCTCCTTGCTAACCCTCTTCAAGAGAAACCTTGACGAGTGGATAAGAAACATGAAGTTTACCCCGGGGATCACTTCAATGGCTCTGCTAGACAGAGGCACAGGGAACTAATCTAAGGGAGCGGCGAAAGAAAACACTTTCCGGCTAGGCTTATAAATGCCTTTAGGTAGATAGCCTAGTACATACCTATGAACCTATATATATATATATATATATATATATATATATATATATATATATATATATACATATATTTCACTCACTCAATCTTTGTTAATAATAAATTGATCAATCCAACTGCATCTAACTGTCCATAGCCTTATGTAAGCAATCTTATAACCTCCAATAGCTATTTGTCAATTTCTTTACATATGCAAAGTTTAAACACACACACACACAAACGTGTGTGTGTGTGTCTGTGTGTGTGTGTGTGTGTGTGTGTGTGTGTGTGTGTGTGTGTGTGTGTGTGTGTGTGTGTGTGTTTAAACTTTGCATATGTAAGGAAATTGACAAATAGCTATTGCAGGTTATAAGATTGCTTACATAAGGCTATGGACAGTTATATGCAGTTGGATTGATCAATTTATTATTAACAAAGATTGAGTGAATGAAAGAGAATGCACCAAGGACTAATCTGCATTTGCCAAAAAAAAAAAAACAAGAAAAAAAAAAAACAAGAAAAAAAAAAACCTTCCAAAAAACAGTCTTTAAGTGTTTTACAGGAGGACAAGCTCACCTACTCCCCCGAACTGATATATACCATTTTCATAATCATACTAACTCAACCAAGGGGGAACTTCCCCGAAAATGGAAATCACTTCCGGAACAACTCACCAACAGCTATTTCTCTCTTTCAATTCATCTAAATGTTTTGGGTTTCTAATAGTATGATGGGAAGGGACCCCTTTCTTAAATCAAAGTATAATTAAAGTTCATGAAAGTAGTATTGTTTGAATCATTGATGTTAGTTATAAGTGGTCTTCACAGCACCCACAATGTGCCCAGTATTGACTCCTTCTGCAATTCATACAGAATTACATGTATCAGTGTAGCATATCTAATTACGATTGTTAATTCTCTTTTATAAGACCTGTTGCTCCTTCTACGACTGGAACTGTCTGGGCATTCTTCTTCCACATTGCCCTCATTTTTGCCTGAAAATCCTAGTATTATGACTTTGTGTCTGTCTGCACTTAAGACACTGTGGTCACTGGATATAGGAATTTTAATGATCAATGCTTCTTTTGTCTTCTTTTCGTTGACTATTATATCTGTTTTTCTTCCATCTATTTTTTGAACTGTTGGTAATGGGTGATATAAACTACACAATTTTCTATAATGCTTTGTGGCTCATGTTTCCAGTGTTTTTCAGCTACTTCAGTATTATAATGTTTGCACAATCCTCACTGCAACAGTTTTGCCACATTGTTATGCCTTTCAATATACAGTCCTTCTGCCATTAGTATAGCTCAACCAACAACAAGATGTTTGACTGTTTCCAATTCTGTTTTACAAAACCTACTTTTGTCTGTTTCTCCCACATGTTCAATGGGCTTTGTAAACCGATGTGTTCATAGTCCACTATCTTCTGCCGCCAATATTAACCTTTCATCTTTTTGTCTTTTAGTTTAAATTCACCTCTCCTTAACATTTCCTCCATTCATTCCTGATCAACATGAGGTTGTTCCCAAGTTTTCTTTACTTGCAACTTCATTTATGCATTTTACACATTTCTTGCCTTCTCATCTGATCCTTCACCTTATATCATTTGTTTTGTTTTGTTTTTTTTTGGCACATTCAGTTGCTGCCCGATTTTTATCTACTGGTTTGATTTCTATTCCCATTTCACACTGATATGCTTCTGCTAAACTAAGCAGGGAAGTCATCTTAAACCTATTCTACTTATCTTCTAAAACTTTCACTACATTTGGGTCTTGTGAGGTCAGCACATATGTACGCAGTCTTATGATTGCAGATCTGTACATGTAATCAGTTTCAAAGAGGCCCATACCTCCTTCAGGATGGGGAATACATAATCTTGGTGTAC